>NC_057799.1:72627026-72660934 GCF_018294505.1 Triticum aestivum | reverse complement strand
GTGCCGACACGAGGGAGGGGGCTGCTAGCTACTTCGCACTATGCTACGGTGAACCTCGGTTGGGGGGTATGCATTCATATATAGCTTAGGATTCCCTTCGTGCCGACACGAGGGAGGAGGGGGGGTGCTAGCTACTTCGCACTTTGCTAGGTGAACCTCGGTTGAGGGGGAGGGGGCATGCATTCATAGCTTAGGATTCCCTTCGTGCCGACATGAGAGGGTGGGAGCAAGCAATGCCGTGCACTTTGCGAGAGAGGTGCCACATCGAAGTTGCATTTTGTATTATGAAAATCAAACCACCCTTTTGATACATAAATTTGGTCCACATGAAAGTGTGTTCGTGTACTGACCCTCTCCCGCGTCATTTTTCGCCAAATTTATGAACATTAGATAAGTCGGATGACGCATCAGACACAGTTCACTCAAGCTAACCGTGTGCCATGCCGGTGCACCTGTCACGCACACATCTGCATAGTATATTGGGCTCCACGAGGCTCCCCCTCTCAAAAATACGTGCCCGCTTCGAGGGTTTTTCTGTTTCATAACACACGGTTGTTATCTCCGGACGGTGTGCGATGTTTCTTGTTCCCAATCCCGCCTGCATCGAAAATATTTGCCCGCCTCGAGGTTTTTTCTTTTTCATAACACACGGTTGTTATCTCCGGACCGTGTGCGATGCACTATCATCAAAATTTTCAATAGCCCGGCATTTCACTCCCGCGTAGTAAAATTTTCAGTACCCGCGTCATTTCCTCAAACACCCCGCACCCCCCTCCACACACATACACACACTAAAACCTCCTCAGGCGTGCGTGCGCGCGCGCGCGCGCGCACACACACACACACCGTCCCTCACTCGAAACTCTAGCAAAGTCCCCGCCACCGCTGCCGCCGCCGCAGCCGCAAGGCCTCCATTGTCAACATCTGCCGGTTTGCCCGTGCAGCTTACCCACCGATCTCCATACGCAGGCCGCCCTGAGTTTCTTAGATCCCCATCCCAAACGCCTACCAAACGCCCCCTTTCCCACAGATCCCCATCCCCATCCCCCACTCCAGAGCGTCGCAGCCTATGCCCGGCTACGCTTCCCGTGGAGCTCGAGGAGCGACTGGTCCAAAAGAGGTGTATAGTGGTCTCTTCGCCCAACATCGCCGAGGAAGCTGACGACCATTATTGCCGGCAGGCACTGAAGCAGCGGGCTAGAGTATACGGGCATGTCTCGTCCGCCGGCTACGACATTGAGGTCATCGACAGTGATGCCCTGAGGCGGGCTGTGTCACAGGTTAAGTGGCCCACCCCCAACCCCTCGGGTTCAACCGCCGTTGATCTCAACCATGGCCCCGCCGCTGATCTCCTCTGGCTCTCTGTCAACAATTTGCCATTCTACATCACCATCGATCCCCTTTTGTCATTTCTGAAGGACATGTTCAGCGACGCTGGCTTGGGATCCACAGCTTCGGAGTCAGACCTCATCAACGTCGACCACGAGGAGGGCACCCTCTCCGGCTCTTCCAAGGGGAAAGAGCCCATATGCTCTTCCAAGGGAAAAGCGCCCATCTGGACATCAGGGAGGCACCCTACAGTCGTGCTCTTCCAAGGGGTAGGAGCCCATCTGCGACAACATGGAGCGCATCCAGGGTCCGTGCTTCCTGAGGGAGTCCTGGACTAAGGGGTCCTCGGGTGTCCGGCCTGTTATCCATGGGCCGGACTGATGGGCTGTGAAGACACAAAGACCGAAGACTATACCCGTGTCCGGATGGGGCTCTCCTTGGCGTGGGAGGCAAGCTAAGCGACCGACTATGAAGATTCCCTCTTATGTAACCGACCTCATGTAACCCTAGATCTCTTCGTTGTCTATATAAACCGGAGAGCATAGTCCGGATAGGACAGATTCATTACCATATACTCATAGGCTAGACTTGTAGGGTTTAACCATTACGATCTCGTGGTAGATCAACTCTTGTAACACTCATATTCATCAAGATCAATCAAGCAGGAAGTAGGGTATTACCTCCATAGAGAGGGCCCGAACATGGGTAAACATCATGTCCCCCGTCTCCTGTAACCATCGATCCCAGACGCACAGTTTGGGACCCCCTACCCGAGATCCGCCGGTTTTGACACCCACATTGGTGCTTTCATTGAGAGTTCCTCTGTGCCATCGCTAAGAGGGTTGATGGCTCGCCTTGTTGTCAAGGATAATATCATCTCCGGAGGAGCCCTGGCCCTAGGTCAGACCGTCCATCTCGGCGGCTTCGTCATGACCGCCGGCTCGGCCCTTAAGCCGACGATGACCTCTCAAGTCATCAAAAATCACCTCCGCGTTGATCCCGAATACTCCGCCCGCATGGATCTAGTGGAGTTGTCGTCATTGAACGAATTCCTTGATCGTATGGCCGCCTTCGGGGTCGCTACAGACTATGATCGGGTCGGGCTTAAACTCGACCAGAGAGAAATTAAAACTCCACCGATCACCCATCAGATAGCGGTAGTCGTGGAGCGGAGCAACTCTTCCACTATATTGAAGATGAAATATGTTCGGGTCGCCGATCTTGAAGAGGCGGATAATTTCCGGCAGAAGGTCATGTCTCTTCCTCCGAACATAAAGTCGGATGACGAGCCTAAAAAACCAGTCGATATCCCGGAGCCCGAACTATCCAGCCCGGTAGACCTCCAAACTCCGGATCCAAAACCAGGTCAGGGTTCGGATTCAATTCCAGCCACCCACCCGGACATAGATGCTCTCAGAAGCATCAAACAATAGCCTCACGAAACGGTCCACCACTTCTGGGGCAGATTCCTCCTTGTAAAAAGCAAGGTAAAAGGCTACCATGACGAAGACGCGATAGAACCATTCTACAACAACTGCGCGGATGAAGGTATCCTTAACGCAATCAATCGCCGCCGCATACTAAAGTTCGCTGACCTAGCAACCATTCTACAAAAGTACAGCGCGATGGAAAGCGCCTGGAAAGCTCAGGCAGCCAGCTGGGAACCATCATGGCTCCCCTTACAGGCAAAAGGACGCGCCCCCATGGCACGACCAGCCGAAAAGTCAAAAAACACAAACCTATTCCGCTGCACGGCACCGTTCTGGAGGGATGGCTCAATGGCCCATGCAAAATACACACGACGCCGGATACCGTGGTGACCCATAGCCTTAGAGCATGTTGGATACTCCAGCAGGTAGCCAAGAGCGGCGAGGACATCCTTACCAAGGACACCCCAGAACAACACCCTCCAACAAACGACAACATTAGAGTATTGGCAGTCTTCGAGACATTCGCTTCAAACAACAAGCATAAAAGGGCCCTGCGCGATCTCGCTGAAGTTTGCCAGGTCGCTGCAATTGACCCCTGGAACGACACGGCCATAACCTTCAACGCCAGTGACGAACCTAAATACAGAACAATCCGAGCCCCAGCTGCCCTAGTCCTCAGTCCCATCGTGGATGGCTTTCGACTTACAAAAGTCCTCATGGACGGCGGCAACGGACTAAACCTCATTTACGAGGACACGCTCCACGAGATGGAAATGGACAGGAGCCGCATCGAGAAAAGCAGCAAAACCTTTCGAGGTATCATTCCCAGCCGGGAAGCTCGGTGTGCAGGAAAAATTACACTTGATGTGGTGTTCGACACGCAAGAGAATTATCGGTCCAAAGAAATAACTTTCCAGGTGGCCCCTTTCAACAGCGGGTACCACGCCCTGTTAGGGCGAGAGGCCTTCACGCGCTTTCAAGCCATACCTCATTATGGGTATATGAAGCTAACAATGCCTGGGCCTAATGGAATAATCACCTTCATGCGCGACCCGGACATAGCCGTCCGCGCCGAGAATAAAACCGCATCCTTGGCCCTTGAGGCACTGGTTGAGGCCCTTGGGGCCGAAAAACTAAGCGCACTACGCTCCACCGTGGATAAGGACAATGTGATCCTGGACAAACGACCCAAATCCACTTCCTTCAAGCTAGCAGAAGAAATAGTCAAATTTCAGGTCCATCCAACAGACCCGAAGAAGACAGCGTCTATCGGAGCACAGCTCAGCCCTATAGTCGATGCCGCCCTACGAGACTTCCTGCGTGAAAACTGGGATATATTCGCCTGGCATCCTTCCGATATGCCAGGAATCCCACGCGAGTTGGCTGAACATAGCCTCAACATACTAAAGGGATATAAGCCGGTCAAGCAAGCTCTGCGGTGCTTTTCCGAACCAGAATGACAAGCTATATGGGAGGAGCTAGCCAAACTCATCGAGGCCGGATTCATCAAAGACATTAAACATCCGGATTGGCTGGCAAACTTGGTAATGGTACCAAAGAAGGATAAATCCTGGCGCCTATGCGTCAATTACAAAGACCTTAACAAGGCCTGCCCTAAGGATCCCTTCCCACTTCCCCGCATTGATCAAATCATTGACGCCACCACGGGTCACGACTCGCTATGCTTCCTTGATGCATATTCCGGATACCATCAAATCAAAATGAAGGAGTCCTATCAAGCTGCAACAGCATTCATTACACCATACGGGCCGTTTTGCTTCAACACCATGCCTTTCAGGCTCAAGAACGCCGGCGCCACCTACCAGCGCATGATCCAAACATGCCTCGAGAAACAGATCGGCAAAACAGTGGAGGCCTACGTGGACGACGTCTTCATCAAAACCAGACACGTGGAAACACTAATAGATGACTTGCGTCCCACATTCGACAACCTCCGCACATACGACATCAAGCTTAACTCGGAAAAGTGCGTCTTCGGTGTCCCCGCCGGTAAACTATTGGGCTTCATCGTTTCCAATAGAGGAATTGAAGCAAATACATCCAAAATCCGAGCTCTGTCACCACTGGCCACGCCGACCGAACTCAAGCAGGTCCAAAAACTTGCTGGGTGCGTGGCAGCTTTAAGCCGCTTCATCTCGAGGTTGGGAGAAAAGGCGCTGCCGCTCTATCGCCTACTATGGCGCACCGACAACTTCGAGTGGACAGATGCGGTGACGGTCGGACTGGAAGAAATAAAAGCCCTTCTGGCGAGCAACCCAATCCTGGCTGCGCCAAACGCCGCCGAGCCAATGCTCTTATACATATCAGGAACACACGAGGTGGTGAGCGCCGTACTCGTCGTCGAACGAGAACAGGACGGACACAAATTCCCGCTCCAGAAGCCGGTATACTATGTATCCACCATCCTCACACCATGCAAATCCCGGTACCCTCATTATCAAAAAATAGCATATGCAGTCTTCATGGCATCCCAAAAATTGCGACACTACTTTCAGGAGTGCTCTATCACGGTGGCTCCGAAGTGCCCCTCAATGATATAATTAACAACCGGGATGCAACGGATCGGATTGCCAAATGGGCCATTGAGCTCCTGCCATTTGACATCACGTACAAAACACGTAGAGCCATCAAATCCCAGGTACTGGCCGACTTCGTCGCCGAATGGACAGAAGCCTCCCTAAAGAGTACAGCGTGTATTCCAACTGGGTGATGCATTTTGTCGGCTCCAAGATGTTGGCAGGGCTAGGGGCGGGCGTCGTATTAACGTCCCCCACAGGAGACATTGTCTAGTACGTACTCCAAATATTATACACAGACTCCAACAACGCAGCCGAATACGAGGCCTTGCCACATGGCCTCCGGATGGCCGTATCAATGGGCATAAAACGCCTGGAGGTGCGCGGGGACTCAAACCTCGCAATATCCAAAATCAATGGAGACTTTGATGCCAAAGATCCAAAGATGGCAGCTTATCGCAATGCCGTTTTGAAAATGTCAGCTCGGTTCGAGGGACTCAAATTTCATCACATCGCCCGCGAAAGTAACCAGGCGGCAGACGTCCTCGCTCGCATCGGCGCTAAGCGCGACACCGTCCCACCTAACATCTTCCTCGAAAGGCTCTTTAAGCCATCCGTGGCATGGCAAGCGGGAGATAGCAACGACAGTCCCGTTCCGAACACAAACTCTGATAACGAACATGCCGATATCATCGGAGGCTCAACCACCGAAGTAAAACCATCGGCCCACCTCATCATGGCAATAATTGCCCCGTGGACCGAACCATTCTTGGCCTACTTTAATAGGAAGGAGCTCCCAGAAGATCAGAATGAGGCTCGCCGCATAGTCCGGCGTTCGAAGGCCTATAAAGTTCACGAAGGAGAGCTCTATAAGAAAAGCACTACCGGAGTCCTTCAAAGGTCTATCTCCGAGGAGGAGGGGCAGCAACTCTTGGCAGAAATTCACGCCGGTCTAGGCGGACACCACGCCGCACCTCGGGCACTTGTCAGCACGACCTTCCATACAGGATTTTACTAGCCTACGGCCCGGGCAGACGCACAGGACCTCGTCCAACGCTGTGTCGGATGCCAACTCTTTGCCAACCAAAGCCATATGCCCCCAACCGCTCTACACACAATCCCCATTACATGGCCCTTTGCGGTCTGGGGCTTGGACATGGTCGGACCCCTTAAAGGGGGCAGCCATAAGAAAAAATATCTGTTGGTCATGGTGGAATAATTCACCAAGTGGATAGAGGCTAGACCGGTTAAAACGGCCGAGTCCGGACCGGTGATTGCATTTATATCCGATGTGGTACACCGTTACGGTTTGAATTTCACAGCCGATGAGGTGAAAACCTGGTGCGCTAATCTGGGCATTAAGCTTGATTACGCCTCTGTCTACCACCCGCAAACAAACGGTCAAGTCGAGCGAGCCAATGGTCTTATCATGAGAGGCATCAAACCCAAACTAGTGCGTTCTTTGAAAGAATCAGACAAACACTGGGTAGAGGAGCTCGACTCCGTACTCTGGGGGCTGCGGACCACGCCCAACCGTACTACCGGATACACACCTTTCTGCATGGTGTACGGTGCAGAGGCTGTATTGCCCTGCGATATTATACACGACTCATCCCGAGTGCGTATGTACGAGGAGAAAGAGGCTGAGTTGGATCGGTAGGATAGCCTAGGGGCCCTGGAGGAGGAGCGAGACGTCACCAAAGCCCGTTCCGCATTTTATCAACAGCAGGCACGAAGATATCAAAGCGGAGAAGTATGGGCCAAGACTTACAACGTTGGCGAAATCGTTCTACGTTTGCGAGAAAATAAAAAGGACAAACTCAAGCCCAAATGGGAGGGTCCCTTCATAATTGACGAAGTTCTTACCGGAGGAGCGTATCGTCTTCGTGACGCATCAGACAATCGCCTAGAGCCGAACCCCTGGAACGCGGCCAGACTCCGAAGGTTCTATGCCTAGCGCCGAACCCTTTGTTAGTCTCCTTCTCCCCCACAATTTCCATAATTCTTTCCCTCTTTCTTTTTTCACAATTTTTCGCTTTAAAGCTCTCATTCGGCTCGACCGAATACTGCTGACGTACACATTCTTACAAACGTACGCCCATTATGCCTGGGGGCTTCTTTTAACAGAAGCTTGTTAATATTACCTGCAAAGCATTAAGCTCATCACACATACACGTCTTTCTCGTATGTCTTTTCTTCACCATTATATGCATCGATATGACTTAAGTTTTGGCCAAGCTGGGTTGCCTGGCTCCTATGCTTACCCCTACGTTCCCGATTGTTCGGCTAGGTGGTAAAGGGAGGACCTCTGCGATTGTTACTGCCGGGTCATCCGGATGTGTACCTCAGACTGGGTGAAGCCGAAAGCTAGCGTTGTTAAGGGAATATTCGGTCGGTGGATGAAAACTACTTATTGCACTCACTTTATTGTGAACCCTAGAAGTCATACACACTGTGATCTTCACATCACAATTCGGACATGTCTACTAATGCATGCACACCCAGGGAAAGGAACCCTTAATGGAACTATTCTCCCTGGACGATATTTCTTACAATCTCAATGTAATATAACATAACTAGCTGGATACAACTTGTCTGTTCAAGAAACTATGACCCCTACGCTTAGTTTTCCATGCATACCCCAGCCTATTCGGCCGTGACGGTATTCGGAAACACTCCGCACCTTCGGGTCCGGAGGTCGAAGCGAAAAGGTCTGACATGACAAATGATATACAATTCGGCTAGAAATTCCACATGGTGAGGAGAGTACATAGTCACTTGGACTCAAACACTTCTGCCTCTATACCATCTAACATGCAGTCTAATTTACAGTCCTGTTGGGAATATTTGGCGGCCACCTCTACTTGGTCATATACTAAACTAACGGGAATTTCTTCCCCATTTGGCCCTACCGGTCTGACCCGCGCCATGTGATTAGGATCAAGCTTGGTATACCGAGTCTTCACCATGGCCCACGCCTCTCGCGCACCCTCTCGACAGGCCGATATCTTCCATAGCCGGATACGCCGCCGCACTCCCTTGAACCGCTCTACAAGCTCCTCCATACTTCCTGGAGGGGAGGCTGATGGCCATAGAGCCTTGGCAACACTCCACATCGCCAGCCGCGCCTGTTCGTGCACTTGCGACAGCTTTTGCAGCAGATCACTCGATGATCCGGACACCTCCTCTCCAGGACGGCCCGTTATATACCTGCAAGCATGGCTATATCAATTTCATTTCTCTCCGAATTATTAAAAACAAACAAGTTCGGAAACATACTGAACATGCCGCCCCGCAGTTTCTTGTTCTCCTTTACGGAGTCGGATAGCTGGGCCCGCACATCCTTCAATTCTTCACCCAACTTGGTGTTGGAGTCCTGCAACTTGTTTTTCTTGTCCCTGACACGGGTCAGCACACGTTCGCCCGTGGCGTGTTGCCTCTTCGCCTCTTTTTCTCCCTCTTGGGCGGTCTTCAACTCCTTCTCAAGTTGATCAGCCGACCCTATTATGCGATCAGTGGCGGTATTAGCACAGTTGGTATACATTCACTATTCCTCAATAGAGGGGAACGTTACCAGTGGATGACTTCTTCAAATTTTCCAGTTCGGTGGTAGCAGCATTTAACTGCGCGCGACACTGTTCCAGCTCTTGGGCTAGCAGGTCGTTCTTCTCGGTAAGAACCTGGCGATATAATGGTCCCCAAATCAGTTGTACCAACTGCTTTCAGTCCTAGGGGCTACTGGCTCATGGCTATCATATTTCGGAAAAACAAAACTTACCCGCACATCTGTTAAATACTGCTTCGTGGCTCTACTAATCCCGTTTCGAGCAGTTCGGATGTATGCATTGGCCGAGCTGAAGGCATTAAATGCCTCTTCCGAAAACTCAGGGTCTCGTAAAACAGCCCTACAGCGCCGATGATTCATGGCGCTCTCCACTTCTGAGTTGGTAACGGACATATTCTCCGAACCCTCGGCCGAAGGACAGTCCGGCACTGTTCCTATGTTGGCTCCCGCCTTTCCAACGGGGTCTAAATCCCAGGCGCGGGGAGTACGGCTGGCCGGACCCTCGGGTTTAGTCCGGTGAACCTTTTTCCTGGTGTCAAACAAGCGTACAAGTAACAGTTGGATGTAACTGTTGAAGTATGCCTTTAAATCCTTACCTCTTTGACGAGGGACCGGTCGCGACTTCACCGACCTTCCTTTTAGAAGCCTTGCTCGGCGCCGGAGCCGCCCCTGGAGTAGTATGACGCGCTGAACGTCTCCCCTGTGGAGTATGAGACAGTGCGATGGGTGAGGCAGTGCAAGGGAGCTCTTTCGAGAGAGGTTTATCTCAAACGACTTATGTGGGAAGCAGGAAGAAGACCAGGGTAATCGGCGATAATGGCAACTTCCGTGCCATCGTAGCTCGCCTAGTAAAACACCCCTTCCGTGAGTACTACGAATATATCCGGGTCTTCTTTGAACCCGGGATCCAGCTCCCGGTTGTGGTCCTTAGGCTGCGGGGCGGGGCTGTAAAACCCCTCGGTGATTCTTCGCCAATGCTGTTATAAGCGGATTAGAAATTTGTCAAAGGTAATCCTGGAAACGAAATGAGTAAAGCAGAAGGATTGGGGCTTACCAAACTGGGAGGATTATACATAGAATATCCATCTCTGCTGTTGATCCGAAGAAATTCCTCTTCCTCCCTTTTGAACAGCTCGGCTAGTATTTTGGCCAGAGCGGCGGGGGTGCCCGGACCTTTTCGACCGCAGCGGGATGCATCGTCCTCCCCGTTGTAGTGCCACATTCGGAGCCCACTGTATTGAAGTGGCTGAACCCCTCGCATGATGGAGGTCGCCATTACCTCAACCATTGTTAATCCGGACCGGGCGAGCGTCTTTATCTCGCGCAATAGTTGACGAACCTCCGCACTGTCATCCTCCTCAAGGCTCCGGGGGCGCCAACTGTGGCGTTTCTTTAGCGGAACGCTTGCAAATTCAGGGAGACCCTTCCGAACTGGATCGCGAAGCGCAATGTCCTTGATGTAGAACCACTCGGAAAGACATTCTTTAGATGCCTTCCTTGGTGTGCCAGACGGGTATCTGGTATCGGCGATGCGCCACACTTCAGCTCCGCCCACTTCAAATATTGACCCCTCATGGTTGCGAGGAACAAGACAGAACAATTTTCTCCACAGTTCGAAATGGGCTTCAACACCCAGAAATAGCTCGCATAAAGCAACATAACCTGCGATGTACAGGATAGAGGCGGGAGTGAAGTTATGCACCTGAAGGCCATAATACTCCAGAAGCCCTCGGAGGAACGGGTGGACTAGAAATCCGACATCTCTTATCAGATAGGGGACCAGGTACACTCGCTCCCCCCGGACAGATTGGGGGAGTCTTCTGCCTAAGTCACATCATTGAAGGAGACCAACCCTGCTCGGACAGGTACCAGATCCGCGGGAGGAAGAAATCCCTGCGTTTGCAGCTTTGCTAGCTGACTATTATTCACAGGACACTTCTCCCACTCGCTTCTCTTTGGGCTGGAGTGGGAGGAAGAATTGGGAATGCTAGCCATGTTGGAATGGCTTCTCCTAGAAGTTTCTGGGGATTTTCTCGGCACGATATCGCCAGGATCTAAGATCCAATTTCATTAAATAGGCGTTCTGCCTTGTGTGGACGAGGTGTTGTTTACAAAAATGCCCTGACTTTCCGCATTCGCTCGACACGTGGAAGATGAAGCTGTTAGCGCGCAGAAGCCAAGGGGAACGATATTGAGTCAACAACCGGATACATTACTTGAAGAAAGGAACCCACCTTGCAATGCCGAAGACAATCCGAGCGTCGAACATATCATCATTGAAGCCTGGTTCGGGGGCTACTGAGGGAGTCCTGGACTAAGGGGTCCTTGGCCGTCCGGCTTGTTATCCATGGGCCGGACTGATGGGCTGTGAAGACACGAACACCGAAGACTATACCCGTGTCTGGATGGGGCTCTCCCTAGCGTGGGAGGCAAGCTAAGCGACCGACTATGAAGATTCCCTCTTATGTAACCGACCTAATGTAACCCTAGATCTCTTCGGTGTCTATATAAACCGGAGAGCATAGTCCGGATAGGACAGATTCATTACATATACTCATAGGCTAGACTTCTAGGGTTTAGCCATTACGATCTCGTGGTAGATCAACTCTTGTAACACTCATATTCATCAAGATCAATCAAGCAGGAAGTAGGGTATTACCTCCATAGAGAGGGCCCGAACCTGGGTAAACATCGTGTCCTCCGTCTCCTCTTACCATCGATCCCAGACGCACACTGTGGGACCCCCTACCCGAGATCCGCCGGTTTTGACACCGACACTTCCCATGGGAACGAGCCCATCTGGGACAAGTGAGGAAACCCATGATTTGTTTATTTCAGTTCTTCACAATTTGATGCTCTATATGTGCAATTATTTACTATGCAGTACATTTCATCAATCTAGATTTAAACATACCGATAGGAATGCATGTATTTGCTTGCTGTTAAGCATGTTATAGCTAGCATATGCCTCTTTTAAAGTTTTTTGATTGTTTAGTTGTTCGTAGTTAGCATATCTTCAGTTTCAAATGCTATCTTTGGTTGTTCGTAGTATGCCTTGTTTATTCCAGTTATTCACAACGTGATGTTCTATATGTGCAAGTATGAACTGTGCAGTTCAATTTCATCAGTACCAGTTTCAACAATACCACAATGAATGACTACATTTGGTTGCTGGGTCTTGTAGTTAGCACGCCTTTCCATTTTTATTTAACCATAACTAGTGTACTTAGACCGGCACAATACTAGTTTGAATGACCATGTTTGCTTGTTGCTAAATGTTAGGCCTGTTGCAGTTAGCAAACCTTTCCACTTGTTTTGCTTTACTAGCATGCTTAAACCTGCACACTGAAGCTATCTTTTGGAGATTATTTTGTCTGCCATGTGTAATTTTGGTTGATGTTTAGCTTGTTGTGCTTAACATGCTTCTTGATTTACCTACACAGGACAATTTTGGGAACGACTGTTGTTTTCCATCGAGGTTAGTTTCCTCCCATGGCTTATATCTGCTCACTGTTCAGGATATCCGTAGCTGGTACCATATAGGCCGGCGGCTGATAAGGGACTAATCGATGAATCGGACTTTTAACTGAATATATCTGCAACCCATTTTTCCTTAGGTTAACTAGGGCCAGATGTAATATATCTGAGGCTACATAGCAACATGCACTGTACTTAATGTCTAAATATGCAATCCTAGGCTACACAGCAACAAGGAAGAGTGTTGCATTAATGTTCTAATGATGTCTAGATATACGTAGAAGAGCAGCAGCAGCAACAGCAACAACACAACCCTGTTTGGATACTCAACTTAGCTAGAGGTTAGAGTTAGTTTCTAGCTCATTACTAACCCTAAACTAACTCCATCCAAAGAGTTGTTTGGATGGCAGAATTAGATTGACAATAAATGCACTAGGAGAACTAGCTCCAATTAGCACCTCTTTGGTTGGATACTATTTTTTTCGGAGGGTTATAGATGCAACTACCTCAAACTAGCCCTCATGTTTAGATATACTTTTGGGCTATTTGAGCCCGAACTAGCTCAAACTCACTATAACCCGTGGATACAGCAATAGATAATTTTCAAGAACGAACGAAACTCCTTCAGGACCATAATATAAGATGTTAATTTATCTAATATGTGAGTATATTTGATGTTATAAGATACTCCCTCCGTTCCTAAATATTTGTCTTTTTAGAGATTTCAAATGGACTACCACATACGGATGTATATAGACATATTATAAAAGAGTGTTGCACTACATCATTGTGCCATTGCTGTTTAGCTTCTAATATTAACTTGGTGCTTTTAGGTTCATATGTCATTGGTAAAGATCCGCGTTTCGACCCTTTCTGCGTATGGGGCCATGAGATATCGATGAACCAGCATCAAGTGAGGAAGCTGATAAAGATTGTTAGTAAAATTGGTCCAAAGATAGCAATTAAACTATTTGTTTACACTTTATCCAAGACAACAACGAACTGCAGGATGGTAAGTAAGAACTCTACAACCTTGTTTTTACTTCCCATTATGAGTTGTGTTAGATGACAATGTCTGAAATCTTATTCCTTTGCAGTGGTTGCCAAAGCAGTTTACTCAAGGTTACCTCTCAAACTACATGATTGGTCGGCATGCAAAGGTTAAAGTATTTCCACCAGAACACGATGATTATCTAGATGTTTTCATGAAGACCGTGAAGGATGGGCGGTCGGCCATCACAAGGGGTTGAAATAGAGTCATGCGTGCCTTCTGCATGGAGGAGGGCACAATATGGGCATTCCGCTTCACCTTGTTCAGCAACCAGAATATATTTCGCCTCTTTCTTTACCGTCTTTAATAGTACAAGTATACAACTGTGGTTCATCATTCTTTATTTGGTTCTTATGTAATTCTTGAACATATGTACCTATGAATCGAATAATGCATTGGTTGTTTGAACCTGATGGATATGAATAAAGATGTATCATACATTCAAATTCAAATCCAAATCTGGTACAATTTGGAAAAGCAACAATTAAATTACGGTAAAATTACGCTCTCCAGGTTGTTACGGCACACATGGTTGGTAAAACATAAACGTTTGCGATATGCACCATAATCCGAGACGGTTCACAGGGAGGAAACGTGTGCAAGCATGCACACAGTTGCCGTTTGCAAAGCGTGTGCGATGTCAGACAATATCACAAACGGTGTGGGCAAACTAAACGTTTGTGTTAGTTGCCTTATCGTACACGATTCGCAACCGTGAACTGTTTCTGATGAAGTATGCATCGTAAACGTTGCACCACAGAATCGCGTGTGCGATAGTAATCGTCTACGACGATGTTACAATGGTCCGATGTTTCATAATCCTGTCCGACACTCGTACGACGATTAGCTAATCTTCTTAACAGTAAACCGTTTGTGATGGGCTGTGCATCATACACGTTCTATAATAGTGAACCGTTTGTGATGGGCTGCGCATCGTAAATGTAGCGCCACCGAATACCAACTGTGATGGCAATGCGAGCAAAAAGGAGTAGGAGTACAGTAGGGGCCCTATCCCCGACGGTTTCTGGGTCGTGTGGGAAGGACCCCCTATCGCACACAGTCACTTGGCGACGGTGCCAAATGCCGTCGCGGAAAGGGGTTTTAAACCGTTTGTTTAGGACCGACGCGCACCGATGACCCTGACTACTATGCAGACAACTGACTGATTACCAAGTTAGGCCAAAAGCCTAAGCTTGGGGGAGTACATATTTCCACCGACATTGCATTCATGTTGACACACTTCATTTGTCGGTGTCCACACTTTTTCATTCTAGTATCCATGTTAAATTTATTTTCTCGCTTTCTTCTTGTGTGTTTGAAAACCTTTGAGAAAATCCAAAAATATTTCTTGCTTCTTTTATATTTTTCTTTATAGAGTAGTTAGCTGTAGCACTAAAAAGAAAACCCAAAAAGATTTCCTTGTTCTTCTTTTGCTTGTTGGGAGCTTTCCTGTGTAAATAGTTTTTCTCGTTTTTCCTTTTTCCTTTTATTTGCTTGTTCAAGAAAACCAAAAACTCCAAAAATATTTCAGTGTGTTTCTCTGAATTTCTTTTCTTTTTATTGACTCGTACCGAGGAGAAGACCGCGATGAAAAGGTTGAGTGGCTCTCATATGCATTAGTGATGATCTAACAAAGAGCCCATTTTAGCTTGTCTTCTCCTGTTGAATAAAATGTTTGCAGATTCCACCTCAGTCCACGGCACTCTTGCACTATTAGTATTTTCATATCGTTCGGTCGTGCAAGTGAAAGGCAATAATGACGATATTCGATGAACTGGTCGTGGCAGAGAGAAACGGGTTTGAACTCAACTTGTTCTGTTTTTGTAAATATGTTTAACCTAGTATCCATGATTCAGCCCATTATGATTAAACATGTTTGCAATGACAATTAGAGATTATAGTTTCTCATGCCATGCATAAGTAGCTAGGAGTGGATAATGATTTATCTTGGATGTCAACATTGCGTTAACATGATTATGATGTAGTATGATGATATGGTATCCTCCTCTGAATGTTCGAGTGGCTTGACTTGGCACATGTTCATGCATGTAGTTGAATCAAAACAAACATAGCCTCTATGATATTTATGTTCATGGTTTTCATATCCTACTCATGCTAGTGTCCAATGTTACTTATGCATAATGCATGTTCATGACCGTTGTTGCTCTCTAGCTGGCCGCTTCTCAACCTATTTGCTAGCCTTCCCCTGTACTAAGTGGGAATTCTACTTGTACATCCAAAACTTTGAACCCAAGTTATTCCATATCAGTCCACCATACCTACCTATATGCGGTATTACCTTGCCGTCCTAAGTAAATTTGCATGTGCCATCTCTAAAAACTTCAAATAAATATCCTTTCTGTGTGCCTGGATCGTTCATCGAGCGACAGGAGGTAGTCGGCATCTTCCATGCTAAGCGGGTTATTCTCAGGTTGAGTGTTTATTCACTCGCCATTGCACGAGAAAAGGGCGCAAGGATTCCCAGTCCCAAACTGAAAACAGAAAAAGCTTACAAATAATCAAACAAAAACTCCAATGGAGTCATAACCTTTACTTTACCGCTTGGGAACCGCGACTAGCGTGCTTAGCATAGAAGATATTGGTAACTGATGGTCGTGAAGTAAACAAGAAGGGTGCATGTCTCAAAATATCATTTACCTCTGTTTTAATAACTTGAGCTCTGGCGCCTCTGCAAATCACTGCTTCCCTCTGCGACGGTTCTATCTATTTACTTTTATGTTGTGTCATCACCTTCTAAAATAAGCGCCAGAACAAGAGAGCACTGATGTCATGCTGATGCATTGTGTGTAGCTAATGTTGGGTGCATCATGACTGGATGTTTTCTACCATGAATTACAATGTTTAGTCGCTGCTTGAACTTTGGAGGTGTTCTGCATTTATGTTTTGCGGTCTCAGAAAGGGCTAGCGAGATACCACTATTGTCATATTATATCATAGTTGTTTTGATAACGTGTTGCTGTTTGAGCTATCTTATTATTGCTCGCTAGCTGATTATGTTAATGATATGAGTAAATATAATTTTTAAGAGTTATTGTCGGCATGGTTAGTTAAAATGTTGGCTGAAAACCTGGGTGTTGTTTAAGCTTATTTATGCAAACAAGACCAAACGATTTCATAAATTTTTTTCTTTTTCACTTTCAGTTTATCAACTGAATTGCTTGAGGACAAGCAAAGGTTTAAGCTTGGGGGAGTTGATACGTCTCCAACGTATCTACTTTTCCTAGCTAACGCTTTTCCTCTTGTTTTGGACTCTAATTTGCATGATTTGAAGGAAACTAACCCCGGACTAACGTTGTTTCAGCAAAACTACCATGGTGTTGTTTTTGTGCAGAAATAAAAGTTCTCGGAATGGAACGAAACTTTGCGAGGATTTTTTATACAATAAAAGAGAATTTCTGGAGCCAAGAACCACCGGAGGGGGGCATCGGGGTGGGCACAATCCACTAGGGCGCGCCCCCCTCTAGGCGCCCCCAGGTGGGTTGTCCCCACCTGGTGGCCCCGCAGAGCTGAAACCGACGCTATAAAATCCTATTTTTCTAGAAAAAAAATCGAGGAGAAAGAATTATTGTGTTCCATGAGATAGAGCCGCCGTCACCTCTTGTTCTTCATCGGGAGGCTAGATATGGAGTCCGTTTGGGGCTCCGGAGAGGGGGATCTTCGATCTTCGTCATCACCAACCCTTCTCCATCGCCAATTCCATGATGCTCCCAACCGGGAGTGAGTAATTCCTTCGTGGGCTCGCTGGTCGGTGAGGAGTTGGATGAGATTCATCATGTAATCTAGTTAGTTTTGTTAGGGCTTGATCCCTAGTATCCACTATGTTCTGAGAATGATGTTGCTATGACTTAGCTATGCTTAATGTTTGTCACTTTGGGCCCGGGTGCCATGATTTCAGATCTGAACCATTTATGTTATCACCATTATATCTATGTTCTAGATCCGATCTTGCAAGTTATAGTTACCTACTATGTGTTATGATCCAGCAACCCCGGGGTGACAATAGTCGGGACCACTCCCGGTGATGATCGTAGTTTGAGGAGTTCATGTATTCACCGTGTGTTAATGCTTTGTTCCGGTTCTCTCTTAAAAGGAGGCCTTAATATCCCTTAGTTTCCAATTGTCCCCGCTGCCACGGGAGGGTAGGACAAAAGATGTCATGCAAGTTCTTTCCATAAGCACGTATGACTATTTACGGAATATATGCCTACATTATATTTATGAACTGGAGCTAGTGCCGTATCGCCCTAGGTTATGACTGGCACATGATGAATATCATCCAACAAATCACCGATCCAATGTCTATGAATTTCTATTATATTGTTCACGCTAAGTTACTACTGCTATTGATACTGTTTCACTTGCTACAAAATTACTGTTATCACTTTTACCGTTGCTATTGCTATTACACTAGTAGAAATCAGGGCATTGGTTCGGCCCTCGTAATACCATTAATCCCGGTTCGCTCACGAACCGGGACCAAAGGAGGCTGTCGGGTGGTTGGTGCGACATATGCCAACGGATGGCTTATCTTTGTGGGTGCCAATAAGACATCGCCGGTGCCTGGAAACGGGATGAGGTGAAGACATGCACGCCGGCGGATCTTACCCAGGTTCGGGGCTCTCCGAGGAGATAACACCCCTAGTCCTGCTCTGCGGGGTCTCCGCATGATCACTAGATCAAGGAAAGGTAGCTACAATCGCTCGTAGAGCTGTTGGGCTCAAGGGAGAAGAAGAACAAGGCTAGCTCTTGCTTCTCTCTATCTCTATGGTGTGTGTGCTGTATTCAGAAAACTAACCCTTTGCATGGGTGCTCCGGGGGGTTTATATAGGCCTACCCCCCGGGGGTACAATTGTAATCCGGCTGGGCTCTAGTCCCAGCCGTTAGTGTCTACACTCGCCGGCTTCTTCGCCGGCTGTTGGGCCCGCCGACTGGTGGGTCCCGCCGGCTGCCGGCCTCTTGGCCGACAGGCCGGCCCCACCGCCTAGGGTCTTGTCGGCGGCTGCTTACTGTAGCCTCGCCTCTGATGACGAGGGCTTTGTCGAGGTAAGCGTGGCTACAGTGGGCCGCCTCGGGGGCTCTCACTGTAGCCTTACCTCATCTTGTCTCCTTAATGGGGCTCCTGCTTCGAGGAAGGGGGTAGCCGGCTTCTTGGGGCCGGCTACGCCCTTGGCCGACTGGGGGAGGCCGGGCCGCCTCCGCGCCTCTCTCTGGCGGAAGGGGCCCGCCGCCCGCAGGCCGTACAGGAGTCGGTCGTGGATGACGTTGAGGCTGGCATGGCTACAGTGCCCAGCCGAACAGGAGACGGTCATCCCGCACTGTGGCCACGCCCCGTCTTGTCACCGTTATGTGGGTGTAGCTTTGGTGGTTGTGGTCTCGGCCGGCTTCTTGGAGTCGGCGCTCTTCGAGGCCGGCTTCCAGGAGTCGGCCACCCCGCGGTTGTCCTGGGGTGGGAGGTTGCTTGAGGCTGGGCCGCCTCCTGTGAGTCGGCTTCAGAGGTAGTCGGCCAGGGAAGGCGGTCCAATGCTTGGAGTTCTTGAAGGCCCAAAGGCCTGATAATTTTTTTTAGATGAACCAGGGGTAGTCGGTATGGCTACCCGTGGCCATTTCCTCCGACAGTAGTCCCCGAAGCTGATTGTGCTTCGAGGTGCAGTCGGGGTTGAGAAGCTCGATCAGCTTCCTATCCTGACAAGTCGGCAGCTGGGAGCTGGCTTTGGTTAGGCGTGCCACCTTGGTCGAAAACTCCGGAGTCGGAGGGCGGGAGCTCGTTAGTGTGTGCACCGGGCCGCGGGCCGGCCACCAGCCGTCTGCGAACCACGTGGCCTCCCTTGGCCAGAAAGCCTGCCAGCCCACGCGCGCGACGGGACGTTGCCGCAGGGCTGGGGCCCGCCACGTCCGCGCCCGGGCCCAGGCGCGGATTTTCTGTATCCCGAAACCGCCCGCACGTCTCCTTGCGGCAGTTTCGGCTCGCCTTTAGGGCGCAATAATCGCGGGGCGTGGGGGGAATGGGTGCAGTTAATCCCACATCTCCCCCCACGTCCGGCCTCTTCGGCCTCGCCTCGCGAAGCTATAAGTAGGGGGAGGTGGAGGGCGGCAGGCCCTCGCACGCTCCTCCTACTTCCACCATTTTCTTCGCTCGCCGTTTCTTGCAACAGCGCCTCGCCGCCGCGCTCTTCCACCGCACGTTCCTCCGCTGCTGCGCTAGTTTTCGCCATGCCTCCCGCCATGGAGCAGCATGGCGGGGATTGGGACGGCTCTAACGTCCACGAAGATCACGTCGAGTTCCTCCGCAACACACGGCGGCTGCCCGGCGCGGACAAGGTGGAGGTCCGCCTCGCACCAGCGAGGGAAATTACGCCGGAGCCGTGGGAGGGCGAGCGGGTGGTCTTCCGCTCGCACTTCTTGCGCGGCATCGGCCTGCCAGTGAGCGCCTTCTTCTGCTCCTGGCTCGATTTCGACCAGCTCCAGCCGCACCACCTCACCCCAAACACGGTGGTGCTGCTATCAGCCTTCGTCACCCTGTGCGAGGGCTACCTCGGCGTCCTCCCTAACCTCGAGCTCTGGGGGGAGTTCTTCCAGTCCAAGCTGGGCACGCGCATGCAGGGCATGCCGGCTCAGACTGGCGCCTTCATCGCGTCGCGGAGGTCCGTCGCCGACAACCCCTTCCCCGTCATCACGCTGATCCAATGGGTGAAGAAGTGGCAAAAGTCGTACTTCTACGTGCGGAACATCGCCCCGCGGGGCGACTACATCAACCTGCCGGCTTACGTAGCCGGCCCACCGGTGGGCAGGCGGCCCCAGTGGTCCTTCCGGGCCGTGACTCTGACGCCGGCCGGGTCCGCCGCCGTCGCCCGAGTGCGAGAGCTGACCCAGTCGGAGGGCTTGACGGGGCCCGACCTGCTGGCCGCGTTCGTCACACGCCGGGTTCTTCCGCTCTAGAGCCGGCCTCATCTGATCTGTCAGATGAGCGGCCAGCTCGATCCGAGCCGAATGTGCACCAAGGAGATGCCGCACGAGGAGGTCGCCTATATGGTGAACTACCTTGCGAACTGCAAACTCACCGAAGAGTGGCAGTTCGGCAAGGAGCCATATAGCCGAGCCAATCCGCCGCCTACGGTATGTTCTCCTTGTCTCTTTTTCTTTCTCTTTGCTTTTGTTGCCGAGTTCCTCTTGGCCGACTCTAACTTAATTAGTCGGTTTGTTTTTCGACAGAGCCCTCTTCTTCGGCCGGCCGGCGGGTCAGACGCGGAGCGTCGATTCGTCCCCGACCGGACCGATCACGATCTGGAGGACCCCGACTTGGGGGCGGCCGGTATGGACGACAACATCGAGCCGGGCGGTGGCCAAGCCGGCGGCGAAGCAGGCGGCTCTGGGCTCGGAGTCACCTTCGACGACTGGCCGAACGACGATGAGGCCGAAGTCGCCCCGCGCCGCCAGCCGGCATCTGGACGCGGCACGGGTTCCTCCGCTGCACCGCCTGCTCGGGGCGGAGGTCAAAAGCGTCGCGCCGCCCAGGGTTTGTTCGGCAGCCGGACGAAGAAACCCAGGGCGGGGCGGCAGCCACCAGGCGGGAGGAGGCGGCCGCGAAGGCGGCTCGCTTCCGCAAGACGGTGAAGCAACCGCAGACCATGTTGGCGTAAGTTCACTTTCTTTCGTATACTCTTTTTTCTTTCTCTTCTCTGGTGGTTCCTGCGCCCTTGTCTTTTTCTCCAATGATCAGAGCTTCGTTGTCGCTTGAGCGGGCGGCTGCTGCCTCCGTCGTCGAGCCGCCGAGGGGGTCTGGGAGCACCACCCGCCGTGTGGACCCCCGCGCCGAGCTTCAGGCGGGGACCGAACGGAACGCGCGGGAGGCGCGGGAGGAACAGGAGGCGCGGGAGGCGGAGGCACGGAAGGCGGCCGCTGCCCAGGCGGCACGGGAGGAGGAGGCGGCGAAGGCGCTCGCCGATGCCGCAGCCAGGGCCCTAGCAGAGGCTGCAGCCGCGGCGGCGGCGGGGGAGGTTTTGATGGTCACCCCGCTGCGCGTCATGGCGCCTGGGGACGTGGAGCCCTCGCTAGAGGGAGCCAGCGGCGACCAGCCAGGGCTGGGGAGAGACGACGACGTCATCATCCTGGAGAGGGCGCCGGTGCCGAACCCGCCAACTGGGGCGGCTCAAGGCGGCCGGCCTGATCAGCCGCCTGCGCAGTCGGCGGGGGGCGAGCCGGCCGCGAGGACTGAGATGGCGGTCCGGATGCCGCTGAGCCGGCGCGCGGGGAAGGCTGCGTCGGAGCCGCAGCGGGCCGTGGGCTCCAGCTCATCAGCCCAGGATGCGGAGGCGGCCAGCGCTACCTCGGGGTGGACGCCAGGCGGAGGGACGGCCGTGATGAACGTGGCCGCGCAGGACGTCCGGACCCGGCTCCAGGGCCAAGCTGCGGCGCTGAGGCAGTTCACCGACGAGTTCCTCGCGACGCGGGCGGCCATCCGGGTTAGTATTCCCATCTTGCTTCTTCTTGACTTTGATTTCGTCTGTGGGGGCGCGTCAGCGCACCCACTGGGTGTAGTCCCCGAGTTCCGAGTCGGCTGCTGAGCAGGCGGCTTGGAACTTCTTGGTGGATTTGTCTTTGCTATTCTTGCTCTTACTTCGAACTTCTGTCTATCTTGCAGGACTACCACAATCTTCGTGCGGCCGCCTTCAACTCCCGGGCTCGGGAGCTGACCCAGAAGACCGCCGACCTTACTGAGAGCCGAGGTACGTGCTTTGTTCTTTATCTCATGTGGGGGCGCGTCAGCGCACCCACTGGGTGTAGTCCCCGAGATTCGGGCCGACTGCTGAGCAGTCGGGTCGGATCTTCCTTGACGACTTCTTCTTACTGTTCTTTCTTTTTCTGCCGTCTCTGCAGCGGCCAACGCCAGTCTGAGGGCACAGCTGGGAGAGTCTCAGACTGCCCTTCGTGCCAAGTATGCCGAGCTCGCCGCCTTGGTGCAGGAACGCGACCGCCTGGCCAAGAAGTTGGCCGACAAGGAGGAAGGCCACAAGGCGGCACTGAAGGCTGTGCAGGACCGCGAAGCTGCTCTCCAGGCCGAGTACGAGATGGAGGCGGCTGGCTGGGCTGAGGCCAGCCAGACTCTGATCTCTGGCTATGGCCAGATCAAAGATCTGGTTGACCGTAAGCCGGCTACCTCTTCGTCCTTTCTTGCCATCTGCCACTTTGGCTCTTTTTCTGATTTGGTGCTCTTTTCTCCTTTTCTTCTTCTTTCTTGCGCAGAATATTGCCCTGGCTATTCTATTACCGCCAACCAGACCATCGAGGCCCGTCGCCAAGCGCGAAGGCAGGCTGGCTTTGAGATCTCGCCAACCGCAGGCCGTTCGCTGGAGGAGCAGCTCTTGGCGATCTAGGCCCGCATCCAGCCGGCTCACCGACTGCTCCGCCGTCTTCAGCGTGGCGGGGCGCAAGTCTTGGCCGCCCTCTGGCCCGGCCAAGTGGTTCCTCGCACCCCCAGTCGGACTGCCGACTAGGTGGAGGTGGCAGTCGGCCGCTTCGAAGCTTGGAAGGCCTCGGCGGCTCACTCCGGCGCCAGGCGGGTGCTGGAGTTTGTCAAGGCCTGGTATCCCGGCCTGAGCCTGGATCAACTGGCTACCTGGCGGCAGCAAGCCGACATGGAGCTGGAGCCAGCGCGGCCGGCTATCATCCGGCGGGCTTCGGCGATCGCTGACTACACCGACACTAGCGTCTTCGCCCCCGAGGTAGACGACAACGGTGTCACCCAGCCGGAGGAGTGGTTCGGGCTGAACCCGGCGGACGGTGAAGACTCGGCGGAGGAGATCGACTCTAGCGACGAGGGTGAAGAAGAGGAGGAGGAGGGTGAAGACGCCGAGCCGGCTGGTGGAGCAGCCGGCCAGCCTCAGCCTGACCGCACCTCCAGCACTACGTCGCGCACGAGTGCGTCGCCTGCCGTTGGTGGTGATCAAGCCGAGACCCGCTAGGCGGCCACTCCTTCAGCCGGCGAGGCCGCCTTCACCGACCAGCTCGGCCTCCGCACCGCGCCTTAGTCTGCCATCTTTTGTTTTCCTGTCTTGTTACTTTTGGAACAATGTTTGGTTAAGTCTGCACAATTCCACCCACTGGGTGTATTCGAACTTATGTCTGTTGCCGGCCTGTTGGGGGCTTTATGTATATATAGCTTATGCATGCATTTGGCCTTTCCTTGTACTTTGCTTTTTATCCTTCCGCTTTTTCCTTTGCCGCCCTCCCTTTGTTGCCATCTCCCCAGTCCAACAGTTGCTCTGCAATCTGTAGCTGGAGGAGTGCTTGGCCGATTGGGGGGGGGGAAGTACTCTAGCTTTGCTAGACTAAAGCTAAGTGTTTAGGAAGCCGGCCAGCCGGCTGTTCTGACAGCCGGCAGGCGTGTTTGGAGGCCGTCCTTTTGCTATATAAGTTCGTTGGTCCTTAGCCATTTTTCGTGTGGGCATCCTTTCTGCCTTGCCTCTTGCTAGTCGGACAGTCGGTTCTTCGAGCTGTGACTTTCAACAAGAGAGGACTCGGGAGCCGGCACACTACTTTTCTGACTTCAGGTAGAACTTTTAATATAGCTTAAGGCGGCCAGTCCCCGGGCCGACTAGTCGAACCCGGTGCCAGACAAGAAATCAAATGTAATAATACATTCATGGATATGACGCTTGTCATTCATAGATAAACAAAGGCAGTCCCCGAGTACTGTTCGGGGGGCCTGTTGGTTTGTACTTAATACAAAAAGGGGTAGTATGATATATACTGCTTTCAACTGTAAAATCGTCTTAGGAGGTTTGCGTTCCATGGTCGCTCCGACTCCTTGCCGGAGTCGTCTCTCTTGCGTGCTCTTGGTTTTTGTGCGTCGATCAAGTAGTAGGAGTCGTTGCCGAGTGCCTTGCTGACGACGAAGGGGCCTTCCCAAGGGGCCGAGAGCTTGTGCTGGCCGGCTGTTCGCTGGATCAGCCGGAGCACAAGGTCGCCCTCTTGGAAGGATCTTGGCTTGACCTTGCGGTTGTAGTAGCGGCGCAGCCCTTGCTGGTAGATGGCAGACCGGCTGAGTGCTAGCAGCCGGCCTTCTTCCAGTAGATCCACGCCGTCTTCTCTTGCTTCTTTGGCCTCCTCCTCCGTGTACATGGTGATCCGAGGCGAGTCGAACTCGATGTCTGTTGGGATGACAGCCTCGGCACCGTATACGAGGAAAAATGGAGTGAAGCCGGTTGACTTGTTGGGTGTAGTGCGCAGACTCCAGAGGACAGCCGGCAGCTCATCGAGCCAGCAGCCGGCCGATCGCTCCAGTGGTACAACTAATCGAGGCTTGATGCTGGAGAGGATGAGTCCATTTGCTCACTCGACCTGGCCGTTTGACTGCGGGTGGGCAACGGACGCTAAGTCCAGTCGGATGCCCTACGTCGCGCAGAAACGTGCCAGTGCTCCTTTGGCGAAGTTCGTGCCGTTGTCGGTGATGATGCTATGCGGCACGCCGTACCGAGTAGTGATGTCGGTGATGAATGTCACGGCAGTCGGCCCATTCAGCTTCTTGATCGGCTTTGCTTCGATCCACTTTGTGAACTTGTCCAGAGCGACAAGTAGATGCGTCAAGCCGCCGTGGGCTGTCTTGAAAGGGCCCACCATGTCCAGCCCTCGGACGACAAAAGGCCAGGTGAGGGGAATGGTCTTGAGTGCAGAAGCCGGCAGGTGTTGCTTGGAACTAAAAACTTGGCATCCTCTGCAGCTCTTGACTATTTCTTTAGCATCCTCCAAGGCAGTCGGCCAGAAGAAACCATGGCGGAAAGCCTTGGCCACAAGGGATCTTGAGGCTGCGTGGTGGCCGCATTCGCCTTGGTGGATGTCTTTGAGGATTGCCACTCCTTTTTCTGGCTCAACGCAACGCTGGAAGACTCCAGTGACGCTGCGCTTCACAAGCTCTCTGTTGATTATTGTATATGCTGCGGCTCGTCGTTGCACTAGTCTTGCTGAGATCTCATCAGCCGGTAGCTCTCTGCTGACTAGGAACTTGAGGATGGGCTGGGCCCATGAGGCAGCTGTGACTTCTTCTTCTGTTAATGTAGCCACCATGACTCGGGTGGGTGGGTTGGGTGAGTTGGCCACCGCTTCTTGTGTCGTTGCAGTCCCCGGGGCGACAGCTGCAGTCCCCGGGCCGGGTTCTGAAGTCCCCGGGCCAGTTGCGACTACGGCAGTCCCCGGGCCAGTTGTCGAAGTCCCCGTGCCGCCTGCGGGGTTCTTCCAGTCGGATCCGGCTGTATCTGGTGCAGGCGGTACGAAGATGGAATCCGACTCTGGAGACGGCTTGATGGACGGCTTGAGGAGGCGCTGGAGGGAGACGCCAGTCGGTATGGCTTGTCGGGTGGAGCTGATCCGTGCTAGGGCATCTGCTTGGTCGTTGTCGGCCCTTGGCACGTGGAGGAACTCGCACCCTTCAAAGTATCCGCTGATCTGCTGGACGAGGAATCGATAGCTCGCCATGTTCGCGTCCTTGGCGTCCCAGTCGCCAGACGATTGCTAGACCACCAAGTCTGAGTCGCCGTAGCACAGGATCCGGCGTATGCCGAGTTCTTTGGCTAGCCAGAGCCCATGTACGAGCGCCTCGTACTCGGCCATGTTGTTGGAGGCGGCGAAGTGGATCTGCAGCGTGTACTTGAGCTTGTCGCCTTTGGGAGAGGTGAGGACGATGCCGGCTCCCAAGCCGGTGCGCATCTTGGACCCGTCAAAGTGCATCCGCCAATGGGTAGAGTCGGGAGCCGGCGGTAGGTACTGGGTCTCGGCCCAGTCGACGACGAAGTCGGCCAAAGCTTGCGACTTGATGGCGGTGCGGGGTTGGTAGAAGATCGTGTAGGGCGCCAGTGCAATGGCCCATTTAGCCACCCGGCCGGATGCATCCCGGCTGCCTATGATCTCGGCGAGCGGGGCGGTGCACACGACCATGATGGGGTGCTCTTGGAAGTAGGGCTTCAGTTTCTTGGCAGCGAAGTACACCCCATAGCACATCTTCTGGTAGTGCGGGTAATTCTGCTTTGAGCTGGACAGTACTTTGCTGAGATAGTACACCGGCCTCTGGACTAGCTGGGCTCGGCCTTCTTCCGGGCGCTGGACCACAACAACAGTTCTGACGACTCGGCTAGTCGCGGCGATGTAGAGGAGCATGGGCTCCTTTTCAGTCGGCGCAGCCAGGACAGGCGGAGTGGTCAGCATTTTCTTCAACTCATGGAAGGCTTGGTCGGCTTGGTCGTTCCACTCGAAGTGAGTGGACTTCTTCATGAGTCGGTACAAAGGGAGAGCCTTCTCTCCTAGTCGGCTGATAAAACGGTTCAGCGAGGCTAAGCAGCCGGTGAACTTCTGCACATCTCGCAGCTTGGTGGGAATCTCCATCCTCTCGATGGCCTTGATCTTGACGGGGTTGCATTCGATGCCTCGTTCGGAGACCAGGAAGCCTAGCAGCTGGCCGGCTGGCACTCCGAACACGCACTTCTCGGGGTTGAGCTTGATTTGGAATCGGCGCAAGTTGGCGAATGTTTCTTTCAGGTCTTCCAGCAGGGTGCCGCGCTTCTCTGTCTTCACCACAATGTCGTCTACATAGATGTGGGCATTTCTGCCGAGTTGTTTCAAGAGGCATTTCTGCATGCAACGCTGAAAAGTGGCACCGGCATTTCTCAAGCCGAATGTCATAGTCAGATAGCAGAAAGCTGCAAAGGGTGTGATGAAGGCAGTCTTCAGGCGGTCAGCTGGGTCCAACTTGATCTGATGGTACCCTGAGTACGCATCCAAAAAACTTAACAACCCGCATCCGGCTGTGGAGTCTATCACTTGGTCAATCCGTGGCAGAGCAAACGGATCCTTTGGGCAGGCCTTGTTCAGACTGGTGTAGTCTATACACATACGCCACTTGTTATTCTTCTTCAAAACCAGAACTGGGTTGGCAAGCCATTCTGGAAAGAACACTTCCATGATAAAGCCAGCGGCAAGGAGCCGGGCTATCTCTTCTCCCACAATTCTTCGCTTCTCTTCTGACAGTCGGCGGAGGGGTTGCTTGACCGGCTTCGCATCAGCTTGGACATGTAATTTGTGCTCGGCGAAATCCTTCGGGACACCCGGCATGTCCTTTGGGGACCATGCAAAAATGTCTCGATTCTCACGGAGGATGTCGACGAGCTCGCCTTCCTATTTACTGTCCAAGTTCGCTCCAATGACAGCGAACCTCTCCGGGTTCTCCGGGTCCAGAGGTATCTTCTTCATCTCTTTGGCAGGCTGGAAGGAGCCCTGCGCATCACAATCCTTGGGGTTGGGGGACAAGGCCGGCTGCTTGCCGGCCATGGCCACAACCCGTTCCAACATCTTCTTCTCTTATGCCACCACGAGGGACTCGGCCAGCTGGCTACTGGCAATGGCGCACTCGATGGACTTCTTGTAGTCGCCGGCTACCGTGATGATCCCCTTCGAGCTCGGCATCTTCATCTTCAGGTAGGCGTAGTGGGGCACAGCCATGAACTTGGCCAGAGCCGGTCGGCCAAGCAGAGCATGATAGGGGCTTTCCAAATCCACTACCTCGAACCAGATTGCTTCTCGGCGAAAATGATCTTTGTCTCCGAAGAGAACATCCATTTTGATCTTGCCGATTGGGGAGCATGACAAGCCGGGGACGATACCATGGAAGACGGTGCGGCTCGGCATGAGCTGCTTTGCTTTGATGTTCAGCTTCTCCATGGTATCGCGGTACAGTATGTTCATACTGCTTCCGCCATCTATCAGGACACGGGAGAATCGGGCAGCTCGCCTCTCCATCGCGAGGGTGACATCCAAGACCATCGCATAGGAGCCAGGAGAGAGCATCACCTCTGGGTGGTCGGCCTGGCTCCAGCTGATTGGCTTCTCTGACCAGTGCATGAACTCGGGGGTGCTAGTGGCGACTGCATTCACTTCTTGATGTTGTCGGCATCGGCTGCGCTTGTCGTCGGCTTGACTGGTGAAGACGACGTAGGCGGCGTGCTCTTCGGGGAATTCGTCTTGGATGGCGCCGACTGCCGGCCGGGCCGCCGGCTGCTGGGGGGCTGGAGGCGGCAGACCGGGAGGCGGAGGTGGCAACATCCCCTCGCCCTTGGTGATGCGGGTGAGCCAATGGCATTTCCGGGTTGTGTGGTTGGACGGCTTCGCGCCGCTGTGGAACTTGCAGGGGGCGTCGAGAGCTTGCTCATAGGAGAAAGACGGCTGCCAAGCCGGCCTGCCTCCCTTCTTCTTGGGAGCGGGCCGTTCTTCGGGCTGCTCGTCTTCAACTGTGGCCACCTGCCGACTGGAGGAAGTCGGCATGGGGGCCTTGCGCTTGTGATCGTTCTGGTAAGGGCGCCGATTGGGGTCGCCAGCCGGCGTCTTAGGAGCCGGAGCAATCACCTTCCCAGAGGCGTCTACTCGCAGCTCGGTCTTCACTGAGGAGTCGGCCGTGGCGTATTTGTCCGCGGTGATCAGCAACTCGTCGAGGGTAGCCGGCTCGTCGCAGAGGAGTCGGTGCTTGAGGAGGGTGCCCTCTCGGCACCCGGCGGTGAAGTATTCGATGGCCTGGACCTCATGCACCCCCTCGCAGGAGTTGCGGAGCTCGGCCCACCGCGTGAGGTAGTCGCGGGTCGACTCGTTGGGCCCTTGGACATGGAGGGAGAGCTCGCGAGGCTTGGGAGGCTGCTTGTAGGTGCTGGTGAAGTTGCGGACGAAGACTTCTATGAAGTCCAGCCAACTGTTGATGCTGTAGGGCTTGAGGCTGTTGAGCCATGTGCGCGCCGTACCTTGCAGCATGAGGGGGACGTTCTTCACGGCGACGCGCCGATTGCCGTTGGCTATGCTGACAGCCGTGGAGTAGTCGATGAGCCAATCTTCCGGCTTCACCGAGGCGTTGTACTTGGGCGTGTCTCTTGGGAGCGAGAACCCTTTGGGGAAGGGCTCGTCGCTGATGCGGGGGCCAAAGCATGGCGGGCTGACATCGTCTTCTTCTTCTAACGCCAAGGATCGAGCAAGGCGGTCGATCCGGTGGTGGGCGTCGTTCTCGCCGACTCCTTCTCGGCGGCCGAGTCGGTCGCCAAGAGTCGGGTGTGTGATAGGTGGCGGAGTGAGGCGTCTTTCTCTTCGAGGCGGGGGAGGAGGCAGATTTCCTTGGTGCTCTACTGCTCGAGGGCGGCCCTCCGCGTCGCGCTCGATGGAGATGTGAGTCCGGCTGCGGCTGGCAGCCGGCTCCTTGTCTTTCTTCTGGCGCGCGCCGCTCACAGTCGGCGAGCAGGATGTCGCGGCGTGCTCCCTGCGCGGGGGCTGACTATCAGCTCGGGCGCCGGCTTCGTGCCGCTCCGCAGCCGCATCGATTAGCTGCTGGATCCGTCTCGTCATGTAAGGGAGCTCATCGGCTCCCAGCCCATTGAGCTCTTCTGCAGCCGCCTGCGGCTCGCAGATTCTCGAGCGGGGTGGCGTAGACGGGGCGACCTGCCCCCAGCATGCTGGCGACGGCCGCGCCGCGCTTCTGGACGAAGCCGGCTCGGCTCGGGCCGCTAGGCGGCGGCGCGGTCGACTTCGCGCTGGTGGACCTCGGTGAGGCGTCTCATGGAGGCTATCTTCTGGCCATCCGCGATGAGGGCGAGGCGGCGTGCCTCCATGGTCTCGCCGTCGGCATCGGCCGGGATGGGGACGGAGAGGTCATGCATCGCCGCTTGCTGGGCGTCGTGCGCGTTCTCGCCCGAGTTGGCGACGTGGCTAATGACCAGCACTTCGGTGACAGCGCTGCTGCCACTGTCAGCTCGAGGGAGGGGATCGTCGAAGACCACCACGTCGGAGGGGTAAGCGTCGAGCGATGCCGTGTCGGAGTCGACAAGCATCGGGTCTGTGGAGCCGACCGACTCCATATCTGCAGCAGGCTCGCTGGAGACGTGAAGCTGGTCGAGGAGGCTGACGAGGCGGCTCTCGGGGTAGTCTGTGCCTGCGTCGGACGCAGGTTCGTCGGAGATGCGAGTCTCGCCGAGCAGATCGGCGAGACAACTCGCTGCGCAGGCGTCGTCGACGCCTTGCAGCGCGTCGAGGCAAACGCCATCGGGCGCAGCAGGCTGGCTGCGCTCGCGGGGGAGGAAGAGGGTTCCCGTCCAGAACAGGTCTCCGGACGACTGTGCACCTGGCCCCACGGTGGGCGCCAAATGTCGGGTGGTTGGTGCGACATATGCCAACGGATGGCTTATCATTGTGGGTGCCAATAAGACATCGCCGGTGCCTGGAAACGGGATGAGGCGAAGACATGCATGCCGGCGGATCTTACCCAGGTTCGGGGCTCTCCGAGGAGATAACACCCCTAGTCCTGCTCTGCGGGGTCTCCGCATGATCACTAGATCAAGGAAAGGTAGCTACAATCGCTCCTAGAGCTATTGGGCTCAAGGGAGAAGAAGAACAAGGCTAGCTCTTGCTTCTCTCTATCTCTATGGTGTGTGTGCTGTATTCAGAAAACTAACCCTTTGCATGGGTGCTCCGGGGGGTTTATATAGGCCTACCCCCCGGGGGTACAATTGTAATCCGGCTGGGCTCTGGTCCCAGCCGTCAGTGTCTACACTCGCCGGCTTCTCCGCCGGCTGTTGGGGCCCGCCGACTGGTGGGTCCCGCCGGCTGCCGGCCTCTTGGCCGACAGGCCGGCCCCACCGCCTAGGGTCTTGTCGGCGGCTGCTCACTGTAGCCTCGCCTCTGATGACGAGGGCTTTGTCGAGGTAAGCGTGGCTATAGTGGGCCGCCTCGGGGGCTCTCACTGTAGCCTTACCTCGTCTTGTCTCCTTAATGGGGCTCCTACTTCGAGGAAGGGGGGTAGCCGGCTTCTTGGGGCCGGCTACGCCCTTGGCCGACTGGGGGAGGCCGGGCCGCCTCCGCGCCTCTCTCTGGCGGAAGGGGCCCGCCGCCCGCAGGCCGTACAGGAGTCGGTCGTGGATGACGTTGAGCTGGCATGGCTACAGTGCCGAGCCGAACAGGAGACGGTCATCCCGCACTGTGGCCACGCCCCGTCTTGTCACCGTTATGTGGGTGTAGCTTTGGTGGTTGTGGTCTCGGCCGGCTTCTTGGAGTCGGTGCTCTTCGAGGCCGGCTTCCAGGAGTCGGCCACCCCACGGTTGTCCTGGGGTGGGAAGTTGCTTGAGGCTGGGCCGCCTCCCGTGAGTCGGCTTCAGAGGTAGTCGGCCAGGGAAGGGGGTCCAATGCTTGGAGTTCTTGAAGGCCCAAAGGCCTGATAATATTTTTTAGATGAACCAGGGGCAGTCGGTATGGCTACCCGTGGCCATTTCCTCCGACAGAGGCAACTATCCCGGTTCGTGAGCCCAGGGGGGCGGCCGGGGCACGTGTGGGCCATTGGTCCCGGTTCGTCTGGACCTTTTGGTCTTGGTTCCACGCACGAACCGAGACCAATGCGCCTCGCGCCTGGCCCATTACCATTAGTCCCATTTGTGCCACAAACCCGGACTAAAGGGTTGGTCCTCGTTGCGGTCAGAGTTTAGTCCCACCTCGCCAACCGAAGGGCGCTCACACCGGTTTATAAGCCCGTCCCTCTCTGCCTTGTTGACCTCCTCTCAAAGTGAAAATAGATGCCCTTATAAAGGGAATTTGACCTAAATTCAGTGTAAATTTCTTTGAAATTCAAAGAAATTTATTATGAATTTAGGTTGAATTCTCTCTATAGGCGCATCTATGCTCATTTTTTATGTTGGGGTTGGCGATCTTTACAGACTTTTTGTGTGTTGAATATGCACCATTCAAAATCAGTGTCTGCTTTGAATGGTTCATTTTGAACACACAAAAGGTCTGGAGTTCAAATAAGTTCAAGAAAATGAAATCCCTTTGTAACACGTGAGTTTTCGTCTGAAACCCTGATACTTCGAAAGAGATTGTCCATTTCGTTCACGAAGTGCATCTAGCTTTTGCCGTAACCCTCTCAACTTTTTAGCACATGCTATGTCGGTGAAATGATGACACCATGCCAACTTTCAACCTTTTCAGAGCTCATTTGTAGGGCTTTTCAATTCCAGGGTCATTTAGCTCAAATAACAAATGAAGTCAGAAAGGGTTGAAAATTGAAGATGTGGCTTTGAATGGTGCATTTTGAACACACAAAAAGTCTGGAGTTCAAATAAGTTCAAGAAAATGAAATCCCTTTGTAACAGATGAGTTTTCCTCCGAAACCCTGATACTTCGAAAGAGATTGTCCATTTTGTTCACGAAGTGCATCCAGCTTTTGCCGGGACCCTCTCAACTTTTTAGCACATGCTATGTGGGTGAAAGGATAATACCATGCCAACTTTCAACCTTTTCAGAGTTCATTTGTAGGGTTTTTCAATTTCAGGTTCATTTGAAATGGTTTTCACTTTTAGGGTCTTATTGCTCAAAATAATTAATAAATGCATGAAAAATAACAAATGAAGTCAGAAAGGATTGAAAAATGATGATGTGGCTTTGAATAGTGAATTTTGAACACACAAAAAGTCAGGAGTTCAAATAAGTAAAAAATTGAAGTTCCTTTGTAACAGATGAGTTTCCGTATGAAATCCTGATACTTTGAAAGAGATTGTCCGTTTTGTACACGAGAAGTGCATTCAGTTTTTGCCGTAACCCTCTCAACTTTATTGCACATGCTATGCGGATGGAATGATGATACCATGCCAACTTTCAACCTTTTCAGAGTTCATTTGAAATGCTTTTCAATTTTAGGGTCTTATAGCTCAAAATAATCAGTAAATGCATGAAAAATGGTGCATGAAAAATAATAAATAAAATAAATAAGTAATTAGAAACAAAATAATATAAACTTTATTAAAATATATAAGTAGAAACAAAACAAAATAAACTTTAATAAAATTTATGAAACTAAAATTAACAAAGTATTTTCTGTTCAAAACATTATAAGAAACCTCTAGTATTATTGAAACTAAAATTATATAAAATTGATGCAACTAAAATTATCAAAGTATTTTCTGTTCAAAATCATTGAAAGCAAAAAGAATTTTCATAAAGAACTTTTTTTGCTAGAAACTTTAATAGAAAAAAGAATTATCATAAAGTAAAATAAATAAGTAATTAGAAACAAAATAAAATAAATAAGTTTTTTGTTGTAAGTAGAAACAAAACAAAATAAATAAAAGAAAAAACAGGCAAAAAATAAAAAATATGCCACCTACGGGGCCACCACGGCCTGAATACGACTACAACCCATCGATGGGCTAGGATTCAGGCCTGCAGAAGGCTCAGTAAGCCCATCAGGCATAGCAGTGACAATTAGGCCCGTAAGCCTGTAATGGAGAGGAGATCAAGAGGGGTGTGGCAGTGGGGCTTATAAACCACTGCGCGCCCCTCTCAACTAGCGAGGTGGGACTAAACTTTCGACGCGGGCGCAGCAGCACAAGGCCTTTGGTCCCGGTTGGTGGCACCAACCGAGACTAAAGGTGTGCATTGGTACCGGTTCGTGGCACTAACCGGTACCAATGCCCCCCCTTTAGTCCCGGTTGGTGCCACCA
>NC_057799.1:72615962-72626464 GCF_018294505.1 Triticum aestivum | reverse complement strand
AAAGGCCGCCGCTTCCTGCCATTTGGGCTGCTGAAAAGAGGCCTTTTGTCCCGGTTGGTGGCACCAACCGGGACTAAAGGTCGCATTCGTCCCGGTTGCTGTCACGAACCGGGACCAATGCTTCGTCTATATAACTATTTTCAGTTCGTCTTCCCCGCCCCGACGCCGCCAACCGGGACCAAAGAAAGTGTTTAAGAAGAGAAAGTGTTTAATAGAATTTTTATGATTTTTCTATTGTAATTTTGTTCATAGAATTTTTATGATTTTTTCTATTGTAATTTTGTTCATAGAATAAGAAGAGAAAGTGTTTAATAGAATTAGTTAGAAAAATAATATAATTAGTTAAACTAGTTTATTTTTAGTAAGTACTACTTTATTCTATTTATAGTAAGTGCCTAGTAGTTGAACTAGTTGATTTAATAAAATTAGTTTATTTTACTATAGAAGTAGTTTATTTTTAGCAAGAAAATTAATAGAACTAGTGTATTTTTTTAGTTAAAGCAATTATTCCCGCATCGACGTCGACGATGCCAATCCCGTATCCTCGTCGTCGACTCTTCGGAGGAGGCCGGCTTGATCAGAGGGGCCATGTCCGGGACTAGGCTCTGCCGGGCTGGTTTTGGGAGGTGCTACCTTCCGGGGGGTGTAGGTTGGTGAGGAGCCAGCCCGTTATTGACCCGATCCTTGTTTGGTGGCGGTCGCGTGGGCCAGTGATGGTGCCGAGGCTTCCGGACACCGCGGAGGTGGTACGTCACCGTGTCAGCGAGGAGGACAAGCACGTTCGTCGCTACATGGTTGTGTTGGAGTGCAGGTTCGACAATACCTGGCAGGTTCTTCAGGGATCTCACTGGAGCTATGATCCTATGATGTTTCCTTCTCTTTGGGTATCCACCGCCCGCGCCGATACTCGTCTGGCGCTACGGTTCTAGCTGTACTAGCGATGTTATATGTATGATAGTATTCGAGGTGTATTAGTGATAATATTCGATGATGTACGGACGCATGGAGATGATGTAGTTTTGCTTATAATTGAATGCATCCTAATTTGAATACTACTTTATTTTGTGATTTGATTTTGCTTATTGAATGCTCAAATTGGAAAACTACTCCTACTTTGAATACTAAAATTGGAGAGCACTATGCAAGGGGTATGCATATTTGATTAGTTGATAGCTTATATGGTTTTTGTTTTCACAGAAATCTAGGAGCCCCCCTCCATCATCCCCGCCGTCGTCCCCGTCACCGACCCCCTCCGACCTCGAGGTGAGACCAGCCACGAACCGGTTTTAGAAATATAATTAAATGATATTTCGGGTTGACTTTAAGTCTATTGAGTCTCCACCATATATGAGAGGACAAAGAATCCCGACTGTTGTCGTGGGGGTAGCTTCTCCTTTGTTCCCGTGTGCTAGACAATTTGGTGTAATGCCCTCGGGAACGAAAGGAAGGAGCTACCATCACCGACGGTCGCAAATGTCTGAGAGGAATCAGTGAGGGAGAGTTCCACCATATATATATGAGAGGAAGAAGAATCCCGACTGTTGTCGTGGGGGTCACTTCTCCTTCATTCCCGTGTGCTAGACATTTTGGTGTAATGCACTTGGGGATGAAAGGAGGAGCGACCATCACCAACGGTCGAATGTATACACCACGTGAGCTGAGAGTTTTCAAGAAAAGACTCGACAAACCGATAGTCAACCCGTGATGAATAATAATGATCTAACTTAGGTTTTTTAGTACATATATTTAATTGTAGACATTTAATATTTGAATTATGAACATAGGAAATGTCATACTCGGACGACGAAAGTCTCCTGTGGGAGTGCGACTGGTGCCACGACGACCGAGGTCTGTGTGACAGGCCTCACCTGGACGAAGATCGGTGCTTCAGTATTAAGCTGGAGGAGACCTTCGATGTTGAAATGGTACGCAATGACGACAAGAGTTATTTTTTCGTAATTAAGCACGACTTCAACTATTTCAACGTGTACTTTTCATCTTTTACAATTCGACTAGCTTATCCCATGCCATGCAAGATGCTACGTCTTGGAGTGGATGGGTTTTGAAGACCATGAAAGTATGGAAACAAAGATAATTCACCTAAGGACCCATCATGATATAGATTTTGAAGTAAATCTGTATAATTCTGAGAGCGTAACCCATTTTGGTTGCAAAAATTGGGAAGCATTTTGCAAGATGTATGGTTTTGATGAGGGTATGCTTGTCACCATTGATCTTGCTCGATGTCAGGATGAGCTAGCTTACACACCCTAAATTACCCCCTAAACCCTCCCCCCTTTCAAAAAAACAAAAAACCCAGCCACTGAAATGCTGACGCGTGGATGCCTTTTGGTCCCGGTTGGTGTCACCAACCAGGACCAAAGGCCCTCCTGCCTAGGCTGGCCGCAACGGCCACGTGGAGGCCCATCTGTCCCGGTTCGTGTAAGAACCGGGACTAAAGGGCTAGGGCATTAGTAACGACCCTTTAGTCCCGGTTCAACAACCGGGACAAAAGGCCCTTACCAACCGGGACAGATGACCCTTTTTCTACTAGTGTTACTACTACTATGAAAACTAACATATTACTGTGCTACTGGTCAGTTTGCTGCATCTAATTAATCTCCAGGTGTGATTGAATTGACAACTCAGCTGCTAATACTTACAAATATTCTTTGGCTCCCCTTGCGTCGAATCTATAAATTTGGGTTGAATACTCTACCCTCGAAAACTATTGCGATCCCCTATACTTGTGGGTTATCAAGAGGTATCTCTGGGCCCTCTCGGTAATACACATCATAAGCTTGCCAGAAAATGACTAAGAACTAGGTATGAAGATACCGACGATTGAATCTCGGGCAAGTAGCATACCGATGGACAAAGGGAATAACGTATGTTGTCATAACTGTTCGACCGATAAACATCTTCGTAGAATATGTAGGAGCCAATATGAGCATCCAGGTTCCGCTATTGGTTATTGACCGGAGAGGTGTCTCGGTCATGTCTACATAGTTCTCGAACCCGGAGGGTCCACACGCTTAACGTTCGATGACGATATTGTATTATATGAGTTATGTGATTTGGTGACCTAATGTTGTTTTGAGTCCCGAATGAGATCACGGACATGACGAGGAGTCTCGAAATGTTCGAGAGGTAAATATTGATATATAGGACGATAGTATTACATTACCGGATGTGTTTCGGAATGTATCGGGTAATTATCGGAGTATCGGGGGGTTACCGGAACCCCAGGGGGGGATATATGGGCCATATGTGCCATGAGAAGGGAGCACACCAGGCCACAAGGGGTGGCGCCCCCCCTATGGCAGGTGGCCGAATAGGAGAAGGAGAAGTGGGGGTTCGCCCCCCTTCCTTTCTTCTCCGGTGGAAAAAGGAAATGGGGGGCGCCACTTGGGGAACCCCAAGTAGGATCCGAATCCTACTTGGGGTGCCCCCTGGCTGCCTCCCCTCCCCTCCCACCTATATATATGTGGGGAGGGGGCGCCTAGAACACGCAACATCAATTGTTAGTCGTGTGCGGATCCCCACTCCACAGTTTACAGCCCCGGTCATATTTTCTCAGTGCTTAGGCGAAGCCCTGCGAGAATCACTACACCATCACCATCACCATGCTATCATGCTGAGTGAACTCATCTACTTCCTCAATGTCTTGCTGGATCAAGAAGACGAGGGACGTCACCGAGCTGAACGTGTGCAGAACTCAGAGGTGACATACGTTCGGTACTTGATCTGTCGGATCTAGAAGAAGTTCGACTACATCAACCGCGTTGTCAAACGCTTCAGCTTTCGGTCTCCGAGGGTATGTAGACACACTCTCCCCCTCGTTGCTATGCATCTCCATGGATAGATCATTGCGTGTGTGTAGAATTTTTTTGTTTTCCATGCAACGTTTCCCAACAGTGGCATTATGAGCCAGGTCTATGCGTAGATGATATGCACGAGTAGAACACAAAGAGTTGTGGGCGGTGATAGTCATATTGCTTACCACCAACGTCTTATTTTGATTCGGCGGTATTGTGGGATGAAGCGGCCCGGACCAACCTTACATGTCCACGCACATGAGACAGGTTCCGCCAGCAGACATGCAACTAGTTTTGCATAAAGGTGGCTGGCGGGTGTCTGTTTCTCCTGCTTTAGTTGAATCGAATTTGACTGTGGACAGTCCTTGAAGAATGTTAAAACAACAAACTTGACGAAACACCGTTGTGGTTTTGATGCGTAGGTAAGAACGGTTCTTGCTAGAAGCCCCTAGCAGCCACGTAAAACTTGCAACAACAAAGTAGAGGACGTCTAACTTGTTTTGGCAGGGCATGTTGTGATGTGATATGGTTGAGGGAGTCCTGGATTAAGGGGTCCTCTGGCATCCGGACTATAGTACGTGGGCCAGACTGATGGGCTGTGAAGATACAAGACCGAATACTCTCTCCCGTGTCCGGATAGGACTCTTCTTGACGTGGAAGGCAAGCTTGGCGTCCTGATATGAAGATTCCTTTATCTGTAACCGACTTTATACAACCCTAGTCCCCTCCGATGTCTATATAAACCGGAGGGCGTAGTCCGTAGGGAGAAGAATCATAATCATGGTCATATAGGCTAGACTCTTAGGGTTTTATCCATTAGGATCTCGAGGTAGATCAACTCTTGTAATACTCATATTCATCAAGATCAATCAAGCAGGAAGTAGGTTATTACCTCCATAGAGAGGGCCCGAACCTGGGTAAACATCGTGTCCCCCGTCTCCCGTTACCATCAACCTTAGATGCATAGTTCGGGACCCCCTACCCGAGTTCCGCCGGTTTTGACACCGACATTGGTGCTTTCATTGAGAGTTTCGCTGTGTCGTCGTCAAGAGGTTCGATGGCCCCGTCAATTATCTACAACAATGTGGTCCAGGGAGAAAACTTCCTCCCCGGACAAATCTTCGTATTCGGCGGCTTCGCATTGCGGGCCAACTCGCTTGGCCATCTAGAGCAGATCGATAGCTACGCCCCTGGCCGTCAGGTCAGATTTGGAACCTTGAACAATGTCGCGGATAGCCGCAGAGACGTGATCTTCGACGGATTCGAGACCACGGCAGCCGCTCCCTGCCACCACGATGAACATGACTTAAATCTGTAGTCGGACCATGCCCAGGGGATAGCGCCTGTAACTGCTCTGGCCCTAGATTCGGAGCAGATTGCACCATCCGAGGATGGGAGGCTCAACCCCGCCACGGAAGCCGCAGACCCAGCGGCGTCGGAGCCGCACACCGACCCAACCTCGAGTGGGATCTGTGTCACCGGAACCTCAGACCCGTTTCCGGCTACAAGTTCTGAACCATGTGCGTCCGCGCACGACGAGCTTGATCAGACATCGATCGTCGAATTCAGCTCCGCGGACATCTTCCGGCACTCGCCTTTAGGCGACGTGCTAAACTCATTAAAAACACTCTTCTTAGCTGGGGACTCACAGCCGAATTATATCCGGTTCGAACTGGAGGCTGATGGCGGAGAATTTTGTTTCCCACCCACCGCCCACTTCATAGCCACTGTCAAGGACCTAACCGACATGCTCGATTATGACTCCGAAAACATTGACGGTATGGACCACGATGCCGGAGAAGTGGAGCAGGCCAAAAACCGACCGTTCACCGGACGATGGACGGCCACCTCCTCATACGACGTATACATGGTGGATGCACCAAAAGAGAATAGCGGCGATGACAAGGAAGATCGAGTGGAGGATAAACCTCCTGAGATGCAACCAAAGCGCCGGCGTCAGCGGCGCCGCTCTAAATCACGCCGCAGCAAAGACAGCAACACCGGCACAGGAGAAGATAACACTCTGGACGGTGCCGAAGACAATGAAGACCCCATTGAGGCAACTTCCGAACAAGATGAACAGGAAGACGGGCAAGTTAGCCCTGATGAACAGCCTATACACGAAGACTCGGAGGACAGTAATTATATTCCGCTCTCCGAGGATGAGGTGAGCCTTGGCAACGAGGATTTTATCGTGCCTGAGGAACCTCTCGAGAAGGAGCGCTTTAAGCGTCGGCTAATAGCCACTGCAAAGAGCCTGAAAAAGAAGCAGCAATAGCTTCAAGCTGATCAAGATCTGCTCAATGATAAATGGAGTGATGTCCTGGCAGCCGAGGAATACAGGCTTAAGCGCCCAGCCAAAAGTTACCCGAAGCAAAAATTGCTACCTCAGTTCGACGATGAGGCGCTGGAACCCGTACCATCATCGCGCAATGCAGCTGACCGACCACCACGTGGTCGGGATAAAGCGGCAACCCAAGCCGATCACCAGCCCGCCCCACCTCATTGTAAAGGAAGAGATAAAACAGCTCGGGGACATACATATGACCCGCGGCAGGGCTTGGACAGTAGAGCAGGTCAGAACAGATCGATCTATGGATCACGGGGACGCCCCCCGACACGCGACAACGGCTACCTAGCCGGATGCAATAATCATACTCACTCCCGGTCCGAGAACCGCAGACAGACTCCATCGGAGCTACGTCGTGACGCGGCCCGATATAGAGGCGCCGCACACCGACTTTGCTTCACCCATGAAGTAATGGAGCACGAATTCCCAGAAGGGTTTAAACCCATGAATATCGAATCATACGATGGAAAACAGATCTCGTGGTATGGATTGAGGACTTTCTTCTCCATATCCACATGGCCCGCGGTGATGATCTCCATGCCATTAAATACCTCCCACTAAAACTAAAGGGACCAACTCGGCACTGGCTAAACAGCCTTCCAGAGAACTCCATTGGTAGCTGGGACGACCTGGAGGACGCCTTTCACGATAACTTCCAAGGTACATATGTCCGGCCACCAGATGCGGATGACTAAAGTCACTTCATCCAGCAGCCCGGAGAGTCAGCCAGAAAGCTCTGGACTAGGTTCCTAATTAAAAAGAACCAAATTGACGATTGTCCGAACGCCGAAGCCCTCGCGGCCTTCAAACACAACGTCCGGGACGAATGGATCGCCCGCCACCTCGGTCAAGAAAAACCAAAATCCATGGCAGCCCTTACCGCTCTAATGACCCGCTTTTGCGCGGGACAAGACAGCTGGCTCACTCGTAGGAGCAACAGCGCCAGCGATCAGGGCACTTCCGAAGTCCGAGGTGGCAATGGTAAGCCACGGCGCAATAAACACAAGCATCGTAATAGTATGAAATAACGCAAGACATAGCGGTCAACGCCGAATTCAGCGGCTCCAGACCCGGTCAACGGAAAAAGCCATCCAAGGCAAATAGAGACGGACCATCCAATCTCGACAAGATATTAATCGGCCCTGCCAGATTCATGGCACCCCGATAAACCAACTACTCACACTAACAGAAGATGCTGGGTCTTCAAACAAGCCGGCAAGCTTAATGCCAAACAGAAAGGGAAGGGGCCGCCCAGTGACAGCGATGGTGACGAGACTCGCCAGCCGAATACCGGGGTTTAGAAGCAATCCCCCCCCCCCAAGTGAAAATCGTAAACATGGTATATGTGAAGCACACCCCTACAGGGGAGCACACGCGCGCACTACGGGACGCATACGCCATAGAGCGGGTTCCCCAAAAATTTAGTCATATCCGTCCCGAAGGTTTTGCAGCTCTGATCATCGATCCAATTATCGATGGGTTCCATCTCACGAAAGTCCTTATGGACGGCGGCAGTAGCCTTAATCTACTCTACCAAGACACTATCCACAACATGGGCATTGATCCTTCTAGAATCAAACCCACCATCCTCAAGGAAGCAGTACCCGGCGTAGAAGCTCACTTCACGGGTTCCATCACACTGGAAGTCATTTTCGGTTCGCCAAACAACTTCCGAAGCGAGGGCTTGACCTTTGATATTGCCCCGTTCCACCATGGCTACCATGCACTTCTGGAGCATGCCGCTTTTGCTCGATTCAATGTGGTCCCACTCTACGCCCTCGCAAAACATAAAATGCCCGGTCCATGCGGGGTCATAACAATAAATGGAAATACGGAACACTCCCTCCTTACAGAGGATCATACTACGGCTATTACAGCTGAAGTACAAAGAGGCCTCGTCAAGCCGCACAACTCATCGGCCATTAAGCCGCCGGTTTCTATTAAGAGGAACCGATCTACCTCAGAGTGGGATAAGCAGTTCGGCCTCCGTCGTTCGCCTCGCAATCACGCGAAGTTTATACCGCGCATGCATAATTATGTACTTAAAATACCCTGGTCATCGGCGGAGGCACAATACGGGCAAGCCTACAAGCACTCCCATTTCCTTCTTTTCCTTTCTAACTATTTCTTTTTATTTTATCATAGGTGACTCAAAATATTGGTCATCTCACAGACTCTTTCGGAGTTCGGCTTCATAAACTTACCCAAAGGTTATTCCTGTTAAAAGAATCCTTTCACCAAGGCAAGGCGGCACAGACGTGTGACAGGAGGTCCAAAAAATTTTGTACACCGCACTCTCTATTTCGAGCGTGTAAAGTGCCTTCTCCGTCAGCCTTCGACCACCGACATGTCAAATAGCCTGGGTTGTGGCATTATTATTTGTAAAATGGCAATTGACATATCGATCAGGTCCCAGTGAACATAATCCGTATCCAGTATTCGCTTTTTCTAAAGAGTTGAATTTCTCCAGTTGTTTCACACTCGCACCTCGGCATAGGTTGCCAGGGGCTCTATATGGGAACAAATGAGTTGCCGACAAGTCTGGACAGCTTTATAGCACACTTCGGCGTCGCGAGTTTGGCCTTATATGCATCAGCTCCGAATCATGTCTTTGGTCAATAGTTGGGTTGCCCGGCTCCTGTGCTTACAACCTTACGTTCCGCTATATCGGCTAGGGCAGTATTGGGAGAAGTACTGCGATTGTGTCCCGGTTTATCCGGATGAGCACCTCAGTAGAGAAAGCCGAAAACTGACGGTCATGATCCGACGAGAGCTGGTCAACCACTCGATGACTTATTAGAATCTTTCGCGATTCCTTCCGTATTACGCGAAGGACCTTTCTTTTGGTCACCCATGTAACGCACCATATTCGGATAACTGCGCATACCAGGGGCTATATCGTAGACCCACCGTCGAACTCCTATGGCTAAGTGAAAGTGCTAAAGCCCTATAGTCCGATTGCCTAGTTTGCCGCATTGACACCTCCTTCACGGACCAAGACGTTGGGTCAAGAGTGATCAAGTGCTTTTCCAAACACCGTCGTATTTCCTGCGAGGGGGCTGATGCCGACAACTAGAAAACTTTCAGATTATACAAAAATGGCCGCACAGGAGGAGCCAAAACTTCTAGGTATAGCCTTAAATATCACAATTTCAATACACTTCACTTGAATATCATCTCTTTTGAGCGCTGACCCTCTATCAAGTGGGCACCCTCTAACACATCCTCGAAATAATGCTCTAGCGTGTGATGCTCCTTGCCCTCGGGTGGACTTTTCGCTGCAATATCGGGGCCTTCATCTTCGCCCAGTACGTCTTGACACGGGCAAAGGCCATCCGTGCACCTTCAATGCACGTTGACCGCTTAACGGCGTCGATACGCGGCACCGCATCAACTAATCGCTGCACCAAACTGAAATAACTCTTTTGAACTGGCTCAGTCGGCCACAACCGGACTACGACGTCCTTCATGGCAGAACCGGATATCTTGTGGAGCCAGGCCCACTAGGCCATCTGTTCGTTCAGCAATAGCGGGCGCTTCGGCATGCCGAATTGTGACCAGAAAAGCTTCTCTATTGCATCCCCTTCTTGCGCTTCGTAAAACTGCGCCGCATCAGAGGCGCTCTTCAGCAAGTCCAAACAGGCGCCTGGAGAGCTCCATGTTTGATTAAGCGGGGAATACTTCGGGTCGTCGAATTTAGTTTGTAATAAGAAAGGCTTACCGGACGCTATCTCCCCAACTTGTTGGACCTCTTCCCGAGCCGCTCTAGACTCAGATCGTGCTTCTCTCGCCTCTTGTAAGGCCTTGTCGAGATCGACCGCTTTGGCTGTGTTATCCTTCTCGAGGAATTCACACCGGACAGTGCACTACAAAAAAAGACACATCCGTGACATTTTGGGCCGAACGAATTTTTTTCTGTCATACATATGACACTTCTATGATGATAATTGTGACAAAACCCGGTATCATCATAGATGTGGTGGGCTCCTACTTCTATGACAAAAAATCATGACAAAAAATGGGCTTTTCGTCTTGGGCGGGCCGGAGACGTAGCTGCATGACATTCTTTGGGCCGTCCATGATGGAAAAAACCGTGGTAGAAGCGAGGGGGAGGAAAATTTCGGGGAGTTCCCGGTTACGGTGGGAGGTCGGGGGCCGAGCGATGCGCGTTTCTCTCGTACACGTACGCGCGTGTGTGCGAGGCGTTGGCTCTAACTAAACCCGAGCGAGGCGTTGGGATCTAACTGAACCCGAGCGATTGCACTGCAGGCTACGCGTCACTGAACCCGAGCGATCGATCGATGGCTGTTAACTGAACCCGATCGAGCGATTCC